>NW_024096524.1:825000-827500 GCF_016545835.1 Crotalus tigris | reverse complement strand
TACATGGGGCCGTGTCAATTACTACTATACACCCACTCAGGAGTATTGCCCTGTATGATGGATATAAAATGATTACAGTTTTTCTTGAATTTAGCTCTATAATCACCTTATCTACGACAGCTATCATTACAAATTCACTTGTAATATGAAAGACAATTAGAACTGAAAGCAAAAAATGATACTGACATCTTTTTTAGTTAAATACAAAGTATATCAATCAACTAATACATTATCATAATATTAACATAAATAAGCGATGAAAGGAAATTATCTATTGTTTGCTAACAGTTATGCTAAAAAGATGCACTAAGCAGAAATAAGACGTGCTTACAATTCAAGTTGCTGCTGTTGCTGCTGCTTAAACATATTTCTGCCTTCCTTCAAAACTATCTTAGGGTATTTTCACCATTAACATGAATATGTAATTATAGAAAGAATAAGCAGAATTAAACTTAAGCATGGAAAAACAGAGACAGGTGGTGATAGCCTATTCAGTATGGTGGGCTTTTTGGTCAGCCTTGCTCAACAGAACACGACTGTCTTTAAGTAGCTGACAAAATACTAACAAAGAAACACATGTAAATACATGCTGTCTATCCTCCCAAAGGGATTACAACCTGTGTGTATAGGGTGAGAGAGCAGTGATTATATGTGCCATCAAGATAAATTGTTTACCCAGATCTTACATATTTACTGAGTATATCCTAGAGATCATATCCTAAAAAAGACTGTATCTTGGTGGATTATCAGTATAAATACATCTGGACTACATAACACTTTTGAACTACAGAGTTCAGTTCTTGTTTTAAAGGAAGGACAAACATTATATACAAATAATGAAAAAATATTTATCTTTCCAACGCCACACTTTATAGTATGTACATTCTATACTAAGCTATACAAAACTGCTTTAAAGAACATAAATATGCTATCGTATTTTCAAAAGTTTAATTTTTCAGTGGAATATTCTCTCCAACCATTGGAGAAATACTTTTACTCTGGAGAATGCCCTATTTTAATTCAATGACCTCCAAATATACTTGCATAGGATTCCTCCATAAAATATCATTTATGTTGCATCATGTATTTCCACTAAAGTATCTACTACTAAATGCTAAAAGAAATACAATCTTCTTTATATGTTTTTTTTCTATCATCATCTCTATCCCCAGTCATGAAGAACAAACAATTATATCAGTATCTACATTGCAATAAATCTAAAGATACTATTATGTCTTAAGCATATTTTTTTCAAAGGGATGCATATCCTATTTATGTAGGAATTACATCCAAAAAAGAAATCTCCAGCTGCTTATAATTCAGCTGCTATGTGCTTAAGGACGACAATAAAAATATGTACACATCAAAACAATGACTTTTTCAAACTTTTGGTTCAGATTGGCTCAGACAGATGCCACTTTGACTTTTACTAACAATATCACATTGATGACTAGTTCATCTACCATTTCAGAATAGAAATAAAAGAGGAATGAGTTTTTTCTTGCTTTAGTTTTATTGCAAAGTTAAAAGCAAAGATTACTGAGATCATTAAGCAACACTGTCTCTGTGACATGATTAGTCAGGTAGCAAAGTCCATTTGTCACCTGCACCAGCAAATTGAGTTAATACTGCACTACAGGCTATAGGGACTGTATAATATCAACTTGATTACATCAAACTGGCTGCAAACTTGACACCTCACTGAATTTGTCAGCATTAATCGTTAAGCCTGTCACAAATCCATCAGGTTTAGAGATAATTAGGGCCCTGTTAATGAAGCCAGCTAAACCCTTACCTTTTTTGATAATTAAGAAGCTGCTTTATTACAAAAGGACAGTTTCCTTTTAACATTTTCATTTTTAAAAATGCAAGGATTCATTTAGATTTTCCCTTCCTCTCCCATCACTATGAAGTATTGCTCCTCTACCTTGTCATTTTGCTGCATTCTAGACACTGAACAATCAATTATTCAACACTAAGATAAACTCCAAAAATTTCAAGTGAAAAATACAAGCATGGGACAAGTCAGTTTGAAGCCTTAAGAAACAGTATCTTATTAATAATGTTCATTAAAAAAATTTTTTTAGAAAACAGATTGTGTATAATGAATTTCTACTGCCTTGGAAACAAATGAACAGGGGAAACTTTGCCAGGAACTACCTGCAAGTAGTTCAACCACTTATTAGCCAATTTTATAATCCCAATTAAGAAAAAGTTGTTGGATTTAAACTGATCTATTCTATTAACACCAACAACTCTATATCATCTTAAAATCTAATTGTCTAATTTAACTGGCAGTTCCTAAGCTTTTATTCCCTATTGATTACATAAGAAAGTAATGTTTATTTCATTATTTATTTACTTCATATTTTTTGTTAAATACTGAGTGCCACATCTAAGCTTATTCACAACTCCTATATACGGGTACTTTCTGTTTCCTATTATTTACCTATATGTCAAGAATAAATGAAGAAAATAAAGGCTAAAATATGATGTGACA